>NC_140430.1:22209605-22212431 GCF_965140295.1 Lepidochelys olivacea | reverse complement strand
ACGTGAACGGGAACGGGAACTGTAACTTACGGGAACGGGAACGGGAACGGGAACGGGACGGGAACGGGAACGGGAACTGTAACGGGAACGGGTAACGTGAACGGGAACGGAACGGGAACGGGAACTGGAACGGGAACGGGAACGGGTAACGGTACGGAACGGTAACTTGAACGGGAACGGGAACGGAACGGGAACGGGAACTGGTAACGGGAACGGGAACGGGAACGGGTACTGGAACGGGAACGGGAACGGGAACGGGAACGGGAACGGGAACGGGAACGGGAACGGTAACGGGAACGGGAACGTGAACGGTAACGGGAACGGGAACGGGAACTGGGAACGGTACGGGAACGGGACGTTACTGAACGGGAACGGGAACGGGAACTGGAACGGGAACGTGAACGGGAACGGGTACGGAACGGTAACGGGAACGGGAACGGGAACTGGAACTTGAACGGTGAACGTGAACGGGAACGGGTACGGGAACGGGAACGGGAACTGGAACGGTACGGAACGGGAACGGTACGGTAACGTGAACGGGAACGTTAACGGGAACTGGAACGGGTCGGGAACGGGAACGGGAACGGTGAACGTGAACGTGAACGGGAACGGGTACGGGAACGGGAACGGGAACGTGTAACGGGAACGGGAACGGGAACTGGAACGGGAACGGTGAACGGGAACGGAACGGTACGGGAACGGAACTGGAACGGGAACGGGAACGGAACGGGTACGGGAACGGAACTGGAACGGGAACGGGAACGGGAACGTGAACGGGAACTGGAACGTGAACGGGAACGGTACGGGAACGTACGGAACGGGAACGTGAACTGTGAACGGGAACGGTAACGGGTACGGGAACGTGAACTGGAACGGGTACGGGAACGGGAACGGGAACGGGAACTGTACTGGAACGGGAACGGTACGGGAACTGAACGTGAACTGTAACTGTAACTGTAACTGGAACGGACTGTAACGGGAACTTGAACGGTACGGGTACGGGAACGGTAACGGGAACGTGAACTGGAACGGGAACGGGTACGTGGAACGGGAACGGGTACGGGAACGGGAACGGGTAACTGGAACGGGAACGGGAACGGTACGGGAACTTGAACGGGAACGTGAACGGGAACGGGTACGGGAACTTGAACGGGAACGGGAACGGGAACGGAACGGGAACGGGAACGTGGAACGTGAACGGGAACGTGAACGGTACTGGAACTGGAACGGGAACGGTACGGAACGTGGAACGGGAACGGGTAACGGGATCGGAACTGGAACGTGAACGGGAACGGGAACTGGAACGTGAACGGGAACGGGTACGGAACGGGAACGGGAACGGTGAACGGGAACGGGAACGGTAACGGGAACGGGTACGGGAACGGGAACTTGAACGGGAACGGGAACGGGAACGGGAACTGGAACGGGAACGGAACGGTAACGGGAACGGAACGGGAACGGGAACGGGAACGGAACGGGAACGGTACGTACTGGAACGGGAACGGGAACGGGAACGGGAACGGGAACGGGAACGGGAACGGAACGGGAACGGGAACGTGAACGGGAACGGGTACTGGTACGGGTACGGGAACGGGAACGTGAACGGGAACGGGTAACGGGAACGTGAACGTGAACGGGTACGGGAACGGGAACGGGGAACTGGAACGGGAACGGTAACGGTACTTACGGGAACGGGAACGGGAACGTGAACGGGAACGGTGAACGTGAACGGAACGGGTACGGGAACGGGAACGGGAACGGGAACGGGAACGGGAACGGGAACGTGACGGGACGGACGGGAACGTGAACGTGTAACTGGAACGGGAACGGAACGGGAACGGGAACGGTAACGGTGAACGGGAACGGGATCGGGAACTGGAACGGGAACGGGAACGTGAACGGGAACTGGAACGTGGAACGGTAACGGGTACTGGAACGGGAACGGGAACGGTAACGGGAACGGGAACGGGTACGGGAACGGGAACGGTGAACGTGAACGGGAACGGGAACGGGAACGGGTCGGGAACGGGACGGGAACGGAACTGGAACGGGAACGGGAACGGGAACTGGAACTGGAACGGGAACGGTAACGTGAACGGTAACGGTACGGGACGGAACGGGAACGGTGAACGGGAACTGGTAACGGGAACTGAACGGAACGGGAACGTGAACTGGAACGGGATCGGGAACTTGAACGGGAACGGGAACGGGAACGGGAACGGGAACGGTAACGGGAACGGGAACGGGAACGTGAACGGGAACGGGAACGGAACGGGTTACGGGAACGTGAACGGAACGGGAACGGGAACGGGAACGGGAACTGTGAACGTGGTACGGGAACGGGAACGGAACGGGAACGGGAACGGGATCGGGACGGTACGGGAACGGTACGGGAACGGGAACTGGAACGGGTACGGGAACGGGAACGGGAACGGGAACGTGAACGGGAACGGGAACGGGTACGGGAACGGGAACGGAACGGGAACGGGAACGGGAACGGGAACGGGTACGGGTCGGGACGGGAACGGGAACGGGACGGTACGGACGGTAACTTGAACGGGAACGGTGGAACGTGAACGGGAACGGGAACGGGTACGGGAACGGGTACGGGAACGGGAACGGAACGGGAACGGGTACGGTACGGGAACGGGACGGTACGGGAACGGGACGTGAACGGTACGTTACGGGAACGGGAACGGGAACGGGAACGGGTTGAACGGGTACGGGAACGGGAACGGGAACTGGAACGGGAACGGTACGGGAACGGGAACGGGAACGGGTACGGGAACGGAACGGTTGGAACGGGAACGGGTACGGAACGGTTCG
>NC_140430.1:22199605-22204605 GCF_965140295.1 Lepidochelys olivacea | reverse complement strand
CCTAACCCTAACCCTAACCCTAACCCTAACCCTAACCCTAACCCTAACCCTAACCCTAACCCTAACCCTAACCCTAACCCTAACCCTAACCCTAACCCTAACCCTAACCCTAACCCTAACCCTAACCCTAACCCTAACCCTAACCCTAACCCTAACCCTAACCCTAACCCTAACCCTAACCCTAACCCTAACCCTAACCCTAACCCTAACCCTAACCCTAACCCTAACCCTAACCCTAACCCTAACCCTAACCCTAACCCTAACCCTAACCCTAACCCTAACCCTAACCCTAACCCTAACCCTAACCCTAACCCTAACCCTAACCCTAACCCTAACCCTAACCCTAACCCTAACCCTAACCCTAACCCTAACCCTAACCCTAACCCTAACCCTAACCCTAACCCTAACCCTAACCCTAACCCTAACCCTAACCCTAACCCTAACCCTAACCCTAACCCTAACCCTAACCCTAACCCTAACCCTAACCCTAACCCTAACCCTAACCCTAACCCTAACCCTAACCCTAACCCTAACCCTAACCCTAACCCTAACCCTAACCCTAACCCTAACCCTAACCCTAACCCTAACCCTAACCCTAACCCTAACCCTAACCCTAACCCTAACCCTAACCCTAACCCTAACCCTAACCCTAACCCTAACCCTAACCCTAACCCTAACCCTAACCCTAACCCTAACCCTAACCCTAACCCTAACCCTAACCCTAACCCTAACCCTAACCCTAACCCTAACCCTAACCCTAACCCTAACCCTAACCCTAACCCTAACCCTAACCCTAACCCTAACCCTAACCCTAACCCTAACCCTAACCCTAACCCTAACCCTAACCCTAACCCTAACCCTAACCCTAACCCTAACCCTAACCCTAACCCTAACCCTAACCCTAACCCTAACCCTAACCCTAACCCTAACCCTAACCCTAACCCTAACCCTAACCCTAACCCTAACCCTAACCCTAACCCTAACCCTAACCCTAACCCTAACCCTAACCCTAACCCTAACCCTAACCCTAACCCTAACCCTAACCCTAACCCTAACCCTAACCCTAACCCTAACCCTAACCCTAACCCTAACCCTAACCCTAACCCTAACCCTAACCCTAACCCTAACCCTAACCCTAACCCTAACCCTAACCCTAACCCTAACCCTAACCCTAACCCTAACCCTAACCCTAACCCTAACCCTAACCCTAACCCTAACCCTAACCCTAACCCTAACCCTAACCCTAACCCTAACCCTAACCCTAACCCTAACCCTAACCCTAACCCTAACCCTAACCCTAACCCTAACCCTAACCCTAACCCTAACCCTAACCCTAACCCTAACCCTAACCCTAACCCTAACCCTAACCCTAACCCTAACCCTAACCCTAACCCTAACCCTAACCCTAACCCTAACCCTAACCCTAACCCTAACCCTAACCCTAACCCTAACCCTAACCCTAACCCTAACCCTAACCCTAACCCTAACCCTAACCCTAACCCTAACCCTAACCCTAACCCTAACCCTAACCCTAACCCTAACCCTAACCCTAACCCTAACCCTAACCCTAACCCTAACCCTAACCCTAACCCTAACCCTAACCCTAACCCTAACCCTAACCCTAACCCTAACCCTAACCCTAACCCTAACCCTAACCCTAACCCTAACCCTAACCCTAACCCTAACCCTAACCCTAACCCTAACCCTAACCCTAACCCTAACCCTAACCCTAACCCTAACCCTAACCCTAACCCTAACCCTAACCCTAACCCTAACCCTAACCCTAACCCTAACCCTAACCCTAACCCTAACCCTAACCCTAACCCTAACCCTAACCCTAACCCTAACCCTAACCCTAACCCTAACCCTAACCCTAACCCTAACCCTAACCCTAACCCTAACCCTAACCCTAACCCTAACCCTAACCCTAACCCTAACCC
The DNA here is from genome assembly GCF_965140295.1 of Lepidochelys olivacea. NCBI lineage: Eukaryota > Metazoa > Chordata > Testudines > Cheloniidae > Lepidochelys > Lepidochelys olivacea. Next base: position 22,202,665 of record NC_140430.1, on the reverse strand, counting down.
TAACCCTAACCCTAACCCTAACCCTAACCCTAACCCTAACCCTAACCCTAACCCTAACCCTAACCCTAACCCTAACCCTAACCCTAACCCTAACCCTAACCCTAACCCTAACCCTAACCCTAACCCTAACCCTAACCCTAACCCTAACCCTAACCCTAACCCTAACCCTAACCCTAACCCTAACCCTAACCCTAACCCTAACCCTAACCCTAACCCTAACCCTAACCCTAACCCTAACCCTAACCCTAACCCTAACCCTAACCCTAACCCTAACCCTAACCCTAACCCTAACCCTAACCCTAACCCTAACCCTAACCCTAACCCTAACCCTAACCCTAACCCTAACCCTAACCCTAACCCTAACCCTAACCCTAACCCTAACCCTAACCCTAACCCTAACCCTAACCCTAACCCTAACCCTAACCCTAACCCTAACCCTAACCCTAACCCTAACCCTAACCCTAACCCTAACCCTAACCCTAACCCTAACCCTAACCCTAACCCTAACCCTAACCCTAACCCTAACCCTAACCCTAACCCTAACCCTAACCCTAACCCTAACCCTAACCCTAACCCTAACCCTAACCCTAACCCTAACCCTAACCCTAACCCTAACCCTAACCCTAACCCTAACCCTAACCCTAACCCTAACCCTAACCCTAACCCTAACCCTAACCCTAACCCTAACCCTAACCCTAACCCTAACCCTAACCCTAACCCTAACCCTAACCCTAACCCTAACCCTAACCCTAACCCTAACCCTAACCCTAACCCTAACCCTAACCCTAACCCTAACCCTAACCCTAACCCTAACCCTAACCCTAACCCTAACCCTAACCCTAACCCTAACCCTAACCCTAACCCTAACCCTAACCCTAACCCTAACCCTAACCCTAACCCTAACCCTAACCCTAACCCTAACCCTAACCCTAACCCTAACCCTAACCCTAACCCTAACCCTAACCCTAACCCTAACCCTAACCCTAACCCTAACCCTAACCCTAACCCTAACCCTAACCCTAACCCTAACCCTAACCCTAACCCTAACCCTAACCCTAACCCTAACCCTAACCCTAACCCTAACCCTAACCCTAACCCTAACCCTAACCCTAACCCTAACCCTAACCCTAACCCTAACCCTAACCCTAACCCTAACCCTAACCCTAACCCTAACCCTAACCCTAACCCTAACCCTAACCCTAACCCTAACCCTAACCCTAACCCTAACCCTAACCCTAACCCTAACCCTAACCCTAACCCTAACCCTAACCCTAACCCTAACCCTAACCCTAACCCTAACCCTAACCCTAACCCTAACCCTAACCCTAACCCTAACCCTAACCCTAACCCTAACCCTAACCCTAACCCTAACCCTAACCCTAACCCTAACCCTAACCCTAACCCTAACCCTAACCCTAACCCTAACCCTAACCCTAACCCTAACCCTAACCCTAACCCTAACCCTAACCCTAACCCTAACCCTAACCCTAACCCTAACCCTAACCCTAACCCTAACCCTAACCCTAACCCTAACCCTAACCCTAACCCTAACCCTAACCCTAACCCTAACCCTAACCCTAACCCTAACCCTAACCCTAACCCTAACCCTAACCCTAACCCTAACCCTAACCCTAACCCTAACCCTAACCCTAACCCTAACCCTAACCCTAACCCTAACCCTAACCCTAACCCTAACCCTAACCCTAACCCTAACCCTAACCCTAACCCTAACCCTAACCCTAACCCTAACCCTAACCCTAACCCTAACCCTAACCCTAACCCTAACCCTAACCCTAACCCTAACCCTAACCCTAACCCTAACCCTAACCCTAACCCTAACCCTAACCCTAACCCTAACCCTAACCCTAACCCTAACCCTAACCCTAACCCTAACCCTAACCCTAACCCTAACCCTAACCCTAACCCTAACCCTAACCCTAACCCTAACCCTAACCCTAACCCTAACCCTAACCCTAACCCTAACCCTAACCCTAACCCTAACCCTAACCCTAACCCTAACCCTAACCCTAACCCTAACCCTAACCCTAACCCTAACCCTAACCCTAACCCTAACCCTAACCCTAACCCTAACCCTAACCCTAACCCTAACCCTAACCCTAACCCTAACCCTAACCCTAACCCTAACCCTAACCCTAACCCTAACCCTAACCCTAACCCTAACCCTAACCCTAACCCTAACCCTAACCCTAACCCTAACCCTAACCCTAACCCTAACCCTAACCCTAACCCTAACCCTAACCCTAACCCTAACCCTAACCCTAACCCTAACCCTAACCCTAACCCTAACCCTAACCCTAACCCTAACCCTAACCCTAACCCTAACCCTAACCCTAACCCTAACCCTAACCCTAACCCTAACCCTAACCCTAACCCTAACCCTAACCCTAACCCTAACCCTAACCCTAACCCTAACCCTAACCCTAACCCTAACCCTAACCCTAACCCTAACCCTAACCCTAACCCTAACCCTAACCCTAACCCTAACCCTAACCCTAACCCTAACCCTAACCCTAACCCTAACCCTAACCCTAACCCTAACCCTAACCCTAACCCTAACCCTAACCCTAACCCTAACCCTAACCCTAACCCTAACCCTAACCCTAACCCTAACCCTAACCCTAACCCTAACCCTAACCCTAACCCTAACCCTAACCCTAACCCTAACCCTAACCCTAACCCTAACCCTAACCCTAACCCTAACCCTAACCCTAACCCTAACCCTAACCCTAACCCTAACCCTAACCCTAACCCTAACCCTAACCCTAACCCTAACCCTAACCCTAACCCTAACCCTAACCCTAACCCTAACCCTAACCCTAACCCTAACCCTAACCCTAACCCTAACCCTAACCCTAACCCTAACCCTAACCCTAACCCTAACCCTAACCCTAACCCTAACCCTAACCCTAACCCTAACCCTAACCCTAACCCTAACCCTAACCCTAACCCTAACCCTAACCCTAACCCTAACCCTAACCCTAACCCTAACCCTAACCCTAACCCTAACCCTAACCCTAACCCTAACCCTAACCCTAACCC